>NC_057811.1:466797680-466803191 GCF_018294505.1 Triticum aestivum
ATCATCATCACCGTCATCACGCCGTCGTGCTGACGGAACTCTCCCTCGAAGCTCTACTGGATCATGAGTTCGTGGGACGTCACCGAGTTGAACGTGTGCAGATCGCGGAGGTGCCGTACGTTCGGTACTAGGATCGGTCGATCGTGAAGACGTACGACTACATCAACTGCGTTGTCATAACGCTTCCGCTTACGGTCTACGAGGGTACATGGACGACACTCTCCCCTCTCGTTGCTATGCATCACCATAATCTTGCGTGTGCGTAGGAAAATTTTGAAATTACTACGTTCCCCAACAGCTGCCCCCTGTCTTTCTAGATTATAAGAGTATGGTAGCACATGACTTTATTGTTAAAGATAATAAGAAAATTCTTATGTATAAACTGATGTTTAATAAAAAATTATTGTGAGATTATTACCTTGCCTGCGCCCTCTTTGTTTGACATATTTTCAGGCACGTACCTCATCCTGCCGGAGGCTATTTATGCGTACTGGAGCCTGACACCCGCTCCAGAGGCTAAGCCGGAGCCACCGCTTGACCCTTATCGGCAGTCTGTTTATCAGTGGGATCCGGAGGAGCTCGCCAACTAGTGGCACCAAGAGGATCCTCCGCAGTACACTGGAGAGGACCACTTTGATCCATGGGCATAGACCAACTTAGGCCAAAAGCCTAAGCTTGGGGGAGTACGTATTTCTCACCGATATTACATTCATGTTCACACACTCATTCTAGTTGTCGGTGCTCATACTTTTTCATTGTACTATACATGCTAGTTTATTTTCTCTTTCCTGTTTTCTTCTTGTATGTTTGAAAAACCTTAAGAAAAAACAAAAAATTTAGTTGTAGCTTTTAGCTAGTTTACTTTCTATGCATGTAGTAGTAATAATTAAAATAAAACCCAAAAAGATTTCTCGTTCTTCTTTTGCTTGTTGGGAGCTTTCCCGCGTAAATAGTTTTATTTCCTTTCTTTTCTTTGGGGTCGAGAGGAGAAGACCATGATGAAAATGTTAGTGGCTCTTATATGCATTATTGTTGATTTAACCAAGAGCCCATATTACCTTGTCTTCTCCTTTGAATTAAATGCTTGCAGATTCCAGCTTAGTCCAATGCACATGCACTATTATTATTTCCACACCGTTCGGTCGTGCGAGTGAAAGGCTATAATGACGATATATGATGGACTGATTGAGATGAGAGAAGCTGGTATGAACTCGACCTCTCTTGTTTTTGTAAATATGATTAGTTCATCGTTCCTGATTCAGCCTATTATGAATGAACATGTTTGCAATGACAATTAGAGATTATAGTTGCTCATGCCATGCTTAATTCGCTAGGAGTTTATAATGGTTTACCTTGCGTGTCAACATGCTATTAAAATGGTTGTGATGTGGTATGATAGGGTGGTATCCTCCTTTGAACGATTCAAGTGGCTGGACTTGGCACATGTTCACGCATGTAGTTGAAACAAAATCAACATAGCCTCCACGATATTTATGTTCATGGTGAATTATATCCTACTCGTGCTTGCACTCAATGTTGATTAATTTTAATGCATGTTCATGACTGTTGTCGCTCTCTAGTTGGTCGCTTCCCAGTCTTTTTCTAGCCTTCACTTGTACTAAGTGGGAATACTGCTTGTGCATCCACTTCCATAAACCTCAAAGTTATTCCATATGAGTCAACCATACCTTCCTATATGCGGTATCTTCCTGCCGTTCCAAGTAAATTTGTATGTGCCAAACTCTAAACCTTCAAATGAAATTCTGTTTTGTATGCTCGAATAGCTCATGTATCAACTAGGGTTGTCTGTATCTTCCATGTTAGGCGGGTTATTCTCAAGAGGAGTGGACTCCACCCCTCACTCACGAGAAAATGGCTGGTCACCGGGATGCCCAGTCCCATGCTCAAACCAAATCAAAATAATTGCAAACAAAACTCCCCCAGGACTGTTGTTTGTTGGAGGCACCCGTTGTTTCGGGCAAGCCATGGATTGATGCTTGTTGGTGGTGGGGGAGTATAAACTTTACCATTCTGTTTGGGAACCGCCTATAATGTGTGTAGCATGGAAGATATTGAGATCTCTGGGTTGTTATGTTGACAATGAAAGTATGCCGCTCAAAATATTATTTATCTCTATTTCAAAATCAAGCTCTGGCACCTCTAGATGCCTATCTATTTACTTTCATGTTGAGTCATCATCCTCTTATTAAAAGCACCACTTGGAGAGCACCGCTGTCATTTGCATCTATTACTATTAATTTATATTGAGTATGACTGTGACTGGATCTCTTTTACCATGAATTACAATGTCTAGTCAGTCCTTGATCTTCAGAGGTGCTCTGCATTTATGTTTTGCCGTCTCAGAAAGGCCTAGTGAGATACCATCTTGTTATATCATATTATGATTGTTTTGAGAAAGTGTTGTCATCCGAGATTTATTATTATTGCTCGCTAGTTGATTATGCCATTGATATGAGTAAACATGAGACCTAAGTGTTATTGTGAATATGGTTAGTTCATAATCTTTGCTGAAAACTTGAATGCTGGCTTTACATATTTACAACAACAAGAGCAAACAGAGTTTGTAAAAGTTTTTCTTTATCACTTTCAGTTTGTCAACTGAATTGCTTGAGGACAAGCAACGGTTCAAGCTTGGGGGAGTTGATACGTCTCCATCGTATCTACTTTTCCAAACACTTTTGCCCTTGTTTTGGACTCTAACTTGCATGATTTGAATGGAACTAACCCGGACTGACGCTGTTTTCAGCAGAATTGCCATGGGTTATTTTTGTGCAGAAATAAAAGTTCTCGGAATGACCTGAAAATCCACGAAGAATTTTTTTTGAATATATAAAAATACTGCCAAAAGAATCAAGACCAGGGGGCCCACACCCTGTCCACGAGGGTGGGGACGCGCCCCCTGTCTCGTGGGCCCCCTGGAGCTCCACCGACCTCAACTCCAACTCCATATATTCACGTTCGGGGAGAAAAAAATCAGGAAGAAGGATTCATCACGTTTTATGATACAGAGCCGCCGCCAAGCCCTAATCTCTCTCAGGAGGGCTGATCTGGAGTCGGGGCTCCGGAGAGGGGAATCCGTCGCCGTCGTCATCATCAACCTTCCTCCACCACCAATTTCATGATGCTCACCGCCGTGCGTGAGTAATTCCATCGTAGGCTTGCTGGACGATGATGAGTTGGATGAGATTTATCATGTAATCGAGTTAGTTTTGTTAGGGTTTGATCCCTAGTATCCACTATGTTCTGAGATTGATGTTGCTATGACTTTGCTATGCTTAATGCTTGTCACTAGGGCCCGAGTGCCATGAATTCAGATATGAACCTATTATGTTTTCATGAATATATGTGAGTTCTTGATCCTATCTTGCAAGTCATTAGTCACCTACTATGTGTTATGATCCGGCAACCCCGAAGTCACAATAATCGGGACCACTCCCGGTGATGATCGTAGTTTGAGGAGTTCATGTATTCACTAAGTGTTAATGCTTTGGTCCGGTACTCTATTAAAAGGAGGCCTTAATATCCCTTAGTTTCCAATAGGACCCCGCTGCCACGGGAGGGTAGGACAAAAGATGTCATGCAAGTTCTTTTCCATAAGCACGCATGACTATATTCGGAATACATGCCTACATTACATTGATGAACTGGAGCTAGTTTTGTGTCACCCTTTGTTATAACTGTTGCATGAGTTACTTTTCCGTTGCCACTGTTACAATCACTCCCTCCGTTTCTTTTTAGTCCACATATAAGATTTAGTCAAAGTCAAACTCTATAAAGTTTGACCAACTTTATAGAAAAAAATATCAACATCTATAGTACTAAAGTTATACAGTATGAAAATTAATTTCATGATGAATCTAACACTATTGATCTCATTTTGTGAATCTTAATATTTTTTTCTATAAACTTAGTCAAAGTTAACAAAGTTTGACTTTGACCAAATCTTATATGCAGACTAAAAAAACAGAGGGAGTACTACAAAACTACTACTGTTACTTTTGACACCGTTGCCATTACTTCCATACTACTTTGCTACTAAATACTTTGCTGCAGATATTAAGTTATCCAGGTGTGGTTGAATTGACAACTCAACTGCTAATACTTGAGAACATTATTTGGCTCCCCTTGTGTCGAATCAATAAGGGTTGAATACTCTACCCTCGAAAACTGTTGTGATCCCCTATACTTGTGGGTTATCAAGACTATTTTCTGGCGCCATTGCCGGGGAGCATAGCTCTATTCTTTGAGTCACTTGGGATTTATATTTGGGTTGAATACTCTACCCTCGAAAACTGTTGCGATCCCCTATACTTGTGGGTTATCAGGTTGCCACTATCCGTGCGTAAAGCTTCCACTTCCGACCTGATGCCCCTGCTAGACAAGCTCCTCCTCAAGCTTTCTACATGGAAGGCATCTTCTACTCAACCGTGGCGAGCGTCTGGTGCTTGTGCGGCATGTCCTCACCGCAATGCCCACCCACACCCTCATGGCCATGGCCGTTTCAGCACCAATCTTGAAGAGGATTACGCGCATCATCCGGGACTTCCTCTGGCAGGGCTGCAAAGACACGCGGGACGGCTGTTGTCTTGTGAGTTTGGCCAAGGTCTGTTGTCTCGTCGAGCTTGGTGGCCTAGGCGTGCGGGACTTACACCGTGCCGGCATTGCACTGCGCACCAGGTGGATGTGGCTACATGCCACAGACCCCGAGCGCCCCTGGCACCACTTGCATTTACCACATGGCCCCGAGGTTTAGCAGTTGTTCCGAGCCTCCACTTTCTGGACACTCGGCGACGGCCAGACTTGCAGAGCAGATTCTGGATTGATCACTAGTTAGATGGCTAGTCTATCTTTGAGATCGCTCCATCTATCGTCGCAATGGTCAAGCGCCGGAGGTGATGCACGCGTCTAGTTTACGATGGCTTCCAGGACCGGAACTGGATCTTCGACATTGCCGACGCCATGGCCCCGCTGGCAACGATCGAGTATATCGACCATTGGCACCGTATTCATCAAGTCTCCCTCTCGTCCACCCCAGACACCCTTTCCTGGCATTGGTCCTCGAAGGGATCATACACTGCTAGTTCTTGCTACACAGCTCTATTCATCGGCTCCATGACGGCGCCGTTTTGGCGGCTTATCTGGCGCAGGTAGGCACCACTCAACGTCAAGTTCTTCCTATGGCTTGCTTCGGCCGATCGCTTGGTGCGCCGAGGCAAGCCGCACCGCCCCGCCTGCTAGTTCTGTTCCCAAGATGATGAAACTCTGCACCACATCCTTGTCGGTTGTGTGTTCTCGTGCATCACATGGCATGAGATCCTATACTGGTGCAGACTACCGATTGCGCCGTCGGACGGCATGATCGAGTTCTTTGACCGGTGATCTGCCAGTACCCTCGAGGCCCCCTCCTGCCTCCGCAAGGGCTTTGCCTCGCTTACTATCATCACCGCTTGGGCCATTTGGAAGCATCGGAATGGCATCATCTTCGATGGC
>NC_057811.1:466803402-466812304 GCF_018294505.1 Triticum aestivum
AACGCCGCTTCTCTACGCACGACTATTTGGGATACCAAGCTTGTATTCTCTCACTCTTCTATCAATGGAATGATATGCCCCTGAGCGTATTCGCGAAAAAATTTATTTCTGGTGTTCGCTATACTGCCACAATTAAAGATGAATAGATCAAAAGTTTATAAAAAAAAAAGTTATTGTCACTCATAATTCTCCTCCATTTTTTTTGTTTCAAAGAAAAATTCTCCTTCATTTTGTAGGACGAAATTTGAGCCGGAGAAGAGCCAGTCAGGTCAACTCCACGAGAGAGGGTGGGCGTTTCCTAGCACAAAAGATAATTAAATTTAAATAAATATAAAGGACGCGCATACAGCGCAGCACCGTTCCCGATCGAACTTATGTCATATACGTGACCTGCACTACGCGCGAGCGGTTTGCACGTCAGATCCGACAGCACCGAGTCCGTCGCGCTGAGAGACTTCCTATCGCACGTTCGCTCGTTAGCATTCCCGTAAACAATCTCACTTTCTTTTTGCAAGAATTCCCGTAAATAAACTCAAGTGGATCTTTATCCACATTTTAGTTTAAGGATGTTTGATGCAATATATACGCGTCTACGGAGCACTGCCCAACTAGCTAGCCATGTCGCCGTTGAATGTTACGGCCGTGGGCCGAAGCATTATTCCAGTAGTGTTCTTCGTCCTTTTTGCCGTGTCCGTGCATGTCGCCGCTCAGCCAGGTTTCTCACTTGAATTAGCACGTCACAGAATTGCACATGCTTGTCTCCTGCCCATTCGATCTAGCTACTTGGTCTCATTTTGGTTGTTTGTGTAACAAGGTTTTCTGAGCATCGACTGCGGCCTGGAGGACGACGACTACAGCGGCCGCAAGGGCCTCAGCACCGGCATCGTCTACGTCTCCGACGGCGCGTACGTCGACTCCGGGGAGAACCACAGGGTGGCCGCCGAGTACACCACTAGCGCCACTGACGAGCAGTACCTCACGCTGAGGAGCTTCCCGTCCGGCGAACGGAACTGCTACGCGCTGCCGACGGAGGCCGGTGCCAGGTACTTTCTCCGGCTGGAGTTCTTCTACGGGAACTACGACGGCAAGAACAGGTTGTCGACGCAGTTCGACCTGCACCTGGGCTCCAACTACTGGGACACATACGAGACCGGCACCCAGGAGGTGGCCCGCCGAGGCGGTCTTCGTCGCGTGGGGGAACTGGGAACCGGTCTGCCTGGTGAACACCGGCGGCGGCACGCCGTTCGTGAACGTAGTGGAGCTGAGGCGGCTCGGGGATTCGTTTTACCCGCACGTCAACGCCGAGCGGTCTATGGGCATGTACTCACGGTACAGCCTGGGGACGGGCCGTAATTTTATCCGGTATGTTATCTAAGACCTACGTGATTTTTTTTAGGGGACCTATGTGATTCTTTTTTTTTAAACATCACACAAGCGCTCATACATACGCGCATACACTCATCCCTATGAAAGCGCGCGCACACACAGACTATCCCTATAAGCACCTCCGAAAAAATGAGCCAGCATGTTAACCGTGTCATTTCAGAAGATCGATGCTTTAGTTGGAAGGAGAAACAAAAAAAAAAACTTGCCCCAAATAAGAGAGTTTTCTTCATTTTAGAAGATGACATCTGTTAGTTACATATTTTCTAGTACTAGTTTAGCTTTGAGTCAATTACACTGATGGTGCTTAAACTTGGCAGAAGCGGTCATTTTGGTGCTAGAACTTGTGGCATACATTAAACTGGTGCAGAAATTTGGTTTGGACGAGCAAATACGGTGCTAATCGCATTTGGATACGAAATTGACATTGACTTGGCACGCCAGCGTGGTGTGGGGCCTATTTTTGTGCGAAAGCCCCCTCAATTTTTTTTTCTCACAAAAAACCTATCAACACATGGCAGATGCTATTTCATTCTGACTCTGACACATGGGGCCCGCCTGTCAATACGTGAAAATAAAAATGAAAGAAACGCCCACGGGTCTCAACACACAAGACCAACTGCGGGATAGCTAGCTCTCCAAGCCACTCTAACGTTCACGTCGTGATGACAAATTCTGATAATAGTTTTTAATGTAGAATCAGGAGAATGCATGTTTTTTTAGCAACCATCAGGAGGACGCATGTGGGACTTATATGAGCCGCAAATAGCGCGGCCCATTTTGCACGCACTAGTTTTCTAATACATATGTAAAACATAAGTAATAAAAATAACGTCCAAATATTCATGTGTTTTAAATATTATATACAAAAAATGATTAGTAAAATAAAATTATTTGAATATACACCCATGTACTCCCTTCGTAAAGAAATATCAAACCGCTGTTATATTTCTTTACAGAGGGAGTATTATATAAAAAAATGTTTGGTAAATACGGAGATTTAAATGTTTATTAAATGGACACTAAAAAATTATACACTTGTAGCTTATATTTAAATTATATGAAATGGTGAATACAAACATTCATGCGATATAATTTTCACTCGTGATTTATATTCAGAAAAATATAATTGAAATATTAGCCACTAATGAATATTCATATGAAATTTTAAATTTTAAATTATGAACATTTATTTATACAAACATTGAAATATAAACATGTGTATATAATTACAGAATTGTTTGTATAATTCAAATAATTTTTTGGAACTGTAATGTTAAAAATATTGGTATTGTTATTAATTATCCAAAAAAATTGTAATTCACAAATCTTATTTTAAATATATGAATATTTTTAAAATAACACATGAACAATTATGAAACGTAAGTTGTTAAGTTTGTATGTATAACAATTATACCATACAAATAATTAAACATTATTTTCATTACTGAGATTAGAAGTTACGTACCTTATACAAATTGAACATATAAATCTGGCTAGGCTACTCGCCCACCGGAGGCACTTGCGATCGCTAATCAGCCTCGGTCGTGCGATCGTTTCACCATGGTACGGTTTTTACCGCTGGCAGTTGCTGGACCGTCCAAACATGTTGAACATAACTAATTCTACTGAGGGTCAATGACAGGTGGGCCTCCTTAAGTATGGGGCCAGAGAATGAAGCGAGTTTGCCTATGATTCTTGGTACGAGAACAAACGCATCGTGCAACCCGTGCGGTGAAAACCCTAGCCCCCAATCCTTCCACCCTCGAGCCCCGCGCCCCCCTCCACTTCCCATTCGCCTCTTGCCCTC
The DNA here is from genome assembly GCF_018294505.1 of Triticum aestivum. Lineage (NCBI taxonomy): Eukaryota > Viridiplantae > Streptophyta > Magnoliopsida > Poales > Poaceae > Triticum > Triticum aestivum. The sequence continues at coordinate 466,806,596 of NC_057811.1, forward strand.
TTCCCTTCTCCCATCCACTCCACCGCCGCCGTGCTTCTCCTCCTCCCATTGGCCGCTCTCCTCTGGCCGCCGCTGTCTCTCCTTCAGCCACACATCCAACCATCTCTCTGCCTCTTTCTCTTGCGCAGGACGTGGTCTCACCACGTTCTCGAGCCGGCACCATCGCACATGGTGATTCTGGACCTGGCACAGGTTGCCGCCATAGGAGACCATGGTTGTGTGGTCTTCATACTTGGTGTGGAGGAGCAGGGGAGGATGAGTAGGGCAGACATGGGGAAGGAGCAGCAAGGCCGGAGCTTCGGCTGCGCTTGCGTCATGGTGGAACCGGCCTGCTGCTCGCCGGTTGTAGTTCTCCAATCTAGACTAGACATCTTTGGTTTGACCATCTTCCTCCCCTAATTTTTTTATCTCTTGTTTTCCCTGGTTCTAATCTAATTTGGATTTCTTGTTTTATGTTTTTTTTTCTAAATAAGATGTGTGCAGATCTAACGAAGAAGAGAAGAGGAGGATCTTGAGGAAAAGGGGAAAACAAGGTGAGCTCTCTCTCTCTCATCTGCCTAGATAGTTTTCATTACCAAGTTATACTCCAATCATGTATATGGACAAATTAATGGGTCTGATAGTGATTGTTCTTCGTGTTTTTTATTGGTTTATTTCTTGGTAATTTCTCCATCATTTCAGGATGTTTGTTGTTTGCTCTTCTTACCTGCATTTCTCCCTCACTCCAGTCAAGCAATGCGCTGTTGACCGAGGGCAAGAGCTTCTTCAAAAAATCCCTGCTGCTTCTCAGAATAGCAACTTTTTTCAAGGTAAAACCAGCAAGCCGGAGACTGATATAACCCTATTTTTTGCAATATTTGGGAGAATTCGACCCTGCTATTGTTACTATGGTTACTATTGTCAATTATAAAAAATAGATCCATCTATGCTTTAGTCAAGTCAGGAGGAAATTGTTGTGCAAAGGCAGAAACTTCTGTAGTTCTGGTGTTCTTAATAGTAGCACTGAAGGCACAAAAAAATAGATTTTGATAGATTTCTATCTATGTAAAAAACACAAAAGAAGAGCTTTTGCATGATATTTGTTTCTCATGGAGTTTCTTGTCAAACAATTCAAATCCAATTCACACTACATAGAATATTACATGTCAGACTCTGAAACTTGTTAAAAAACAGTGGTGGTTTGGTTCTAGAAAAACAAAGCAATTTTCTGAACCATGCTACTGTTACCAAGGTTACTATTTTCATTTTATTTACACAACAGTTCTCTCATGGTGTTTCTATTAGCTATGAGGAACGTTGGGCTGGCTTTTGTGTTGGATCCCTCTGAGGTGTGATTGAGAGGTTGGACTTGGTCAGTGAGCTAAATGGCCCGTTGCAACAAAGTGATTTCTTGTTTGACCTTTTAAAATGGTTTGGTGGTGCACATTAGTTTGGCCACTGCCCATTGGGTTTAGATTTTAGGTGGCTTGTGAAACAATTTCTTAGGCAGGGGTTTAGGGGTTGTCTGGTTTGTACCTGCGGTCGCCCTGCCAATCAATGGCACGCCGAAATATTAGCGGAGGAAATGGCCACCGGCGCCTTGCCAAATAATATGCTGCGTAATAAATGGGAAGGACGGGCGGGGCTCGGGCGAGCCAAATAATCAAATGCACGCCATCGCTCTCGTCAACTACCAAATATTTGGTCGGGTACGTCATGGCTTTGAATCAAACAAGCCCTTAGATTGTAGGTAGCATGGGAAACAATTTGTGGAGTAGGTTTATCAGTTTGTTATTGTATTTGGGTACTTATTTCCTGATGTTTTTTGAGCTTCTCTGCATAACATGGAAAAGTTGCTTCCATGATTTCAGCGGCAGAACTGAATTTTTCTGCCGGCTTTGTGGACAGGCTAACAGGGAAAATTTGTAAAATATGGTGATCTCTATTGAGGTATTTCTGAAGCTTCGTTATGCTTGCTTTCTCCCCAACAAGCAGTAATCCAACCACGGGTGCATCATGTACTAGATTGTGTGAGAAAACTGAACTCCTCATTCATAAGACAGGATTTTCGCTCATTTTTATCATGCTTCGACACTCATGAACAAATACTTGGGCAATTGCTCTGTTTTATACTGTGATCTTTAATTTGTGGTGATAGTAGCATTGTTTACAATTATTTGAAAATCAGCATTCAAACCACCATTACGCCTTACAGTGGCTCTCTTTTATAATGTGCTCACTATTAATAAGGTATCTTCTAAACTTTGTTACAGAACTTTGAGTTGTGTTTATACTACATCTCTTATAAATTTACATTACAGTATATTCTAGAAAAGATACTGAATCACTATTATGCCTTGCATTCATGTTTTGGTTAAAACTTTGAGTTGAAGTATTTAAGAATCCTTTTGGGTTTGACAACCATACTGTGGACATTCTCTAGGGCTACTGAAAATTTGAGTATCTTGTTATGGAACATATAAAGCTGCTACGCTACCCGCCATTCTAGGGGCATACGCGGTGCGCATGTGATCTGGCCAGCGCAACATTCTTCTGTTAGACATTCAGGCAAGAATCCGGTCCTTGTCTTTCCATGCACGCCTGTATATTTAGATATTCTTGTTTCTATCTATGCACACATAGAAGAGATTAAATATGTCTGAAACATGTGAAAGCATGCATATTTTTACTGGGCTAGAAACATATCTGACCTCTGCAGTTCAAGATATCTAGGAGGAATTCTAAAATGCCCAATTTGATCAAATTTTTAGTTTAATAAAGTTTGTCCCTGATTCTCAATCTCTTAGGTACAGTATGTTAGTTCAATAAAGGCCTCCCATTCCTGTGCTTAGTTTAATAGGTACAATGAGCTTTTCAATTTATAATTCTCATCTTGCTTAGAGTGATTTTATCTTCGTCTTTATGCACACAAATTTTATTATTTCAGTCTCTAGATGAAGCTTTTGTGGGTACGAGGAGGCGCCGTTCGTTGACGAGCAGATGAGGTATGATGGTGGCGGCGACGAAGGGGCCGTCTCCCCGTCGGCGAGCTGGACGCGCTCCCTCCTCCCTCTTTCCTGCTTCTAGGTGAGCATCTCCACCATCCTCGGAAGGGGAGCATTCTTGATAAATAGTTTAATCTGGTTTCGGTTGGTGCACTGCGTCTTTGTGATATATGGATTTTGATTGAGGCAGTCATCATATAAATAAAACGCTAACATCCCATGAATTCCTTAAGGTAGTTGTTAAACTGTTGTTCTCTTCATCTCTTGCTGGATTGCATACCTGATTTGTTTGATGTCCTTGAAGCAAATACCATAACATGAGCTTGAAGGTTTCAACTTGCTGGATTGCATACCTGATTTGTTTGATGTCCTTGAAGCAAATACCATAACATGAGCTTGAAGGTTTCAACTTGCTGGATTGCATACATGATATGTTTGATGTCCTTAAGCAAATACCATAACGTGAGATTGAATGTTTCGAGGTTATATAATCACTGGGATACATAGGGAGCACGCCGTCGTCCATGGTCCGCCCCACCACCCTGTTGTCCGGCTGTCACCCTAGAGCCTACTGCACCCTACCCCTGGCCCGGTGAGAAAACACTTGCTATTGTCTGGATATGATTGCCGCTGCTCATGTATTCTACTCCCTGCATCTCAAATTAGTGTCTCAATTTTAGTACTTTGTACTAAAGTTAGTACAAAGTTGAGACAATTATTTTTGAGACGGAGGGAGTATGTGTTAAATTTAGATGGGTTTGCGCTTAGATTATACATTTGTCTAACCACTCTCTTGGTATTTTGTTGTGCTTGTTGGTGGACTGCCGTTCTGAATTGGTGTCCTTTTGTCATGTATGCAGGGTCATCACATTGGATGTCCTCGGTGGCTTGTCAAGGTTGTTGCAGGAGCACCCAATCTGGCGCCATTCTTGCTGGTGTCAATAATCCTCAGCTGAGAGGCTCAATAAACCTGCATATAACCCGGCACCTTGATTCAAGGTGAGGCTCAATTCACTTATTGGCTCCGTTTTGGCCCCGTAATTTGGCGCTGGCTCTGTTTTGGTTCCATGATAACCAGTGTCATATGAAGTTTACCACATGCTTTCCTTTTCCTTTTCTATGCATAGATTATTTGTTTCCTTGAGCTACAATTTTTTATGGTCAGTACTTAATCCATGTTGAGGTAGGAAAATTTCTCCCATTTTCTTGCTATACATATCAATTAAGAAATATTTGGCAAAAGTGTGCTGTTTAGTATTTACTTTGAGCAGTAATATAATGTGATCAGCGTGCTTTAAGTTATATGGGTAAGAAAATTAGAGAACTGGGCTCTAAAATATTCTAGAGTTGCATGGTTTTTATCTGACCAAATTGCAGTGTATTCTTTTCAGATCTCGTGTTTGTCCAAGCCCCAAGGTAATGGACAAGAATTTGTGTGCTTGTTGGCTGCTGTGTGAAAAAGCATATTTTTACTAGAGCTATAAGCTATAGATTTTGAATATGCTTCAATTTGGTCACTTTTGATCGATTTTGATATGATCCAGTTTGGTCACTTTTGATTGATTTTGAATAATCCAGTTTGGTCACTTTTGAGCTTCAATCAGACAAAAGAATGTTTCTTTTTATATAGTTCCTGATCAGAAAAGCCTCATATGCAGGTTGGGGACATGTGCATCAAGGTGACGGGTTATATGCATAGTTTTGATAAGAAAATATCCACCATTGCCATGATACTGATATATTACTATACCATCAGGTGGACATGTTGTTGTACATGTTGTTGTACATGTTGGAAATATTAATCTGCAATAGCATGTGCTTATTGGAGGGCTCTGTATAGTAGGAGTATTTGTTAAGAGATGAAAATAGCAAACTACTTTTCATAATAATTTTTATTTCCTTTGGCACTACTACTTGGCAGTAGTTCATCTCCAATGGGTGGAATGCACTTTTTCTAACATCCTAGTTTAGTAAATTAATCTACGACTACCTGTTGCCGGATCCATAAACATTATCGACTGAAAAAGAGGCATCCTTCTTGCTACATTTCTCACTTTGGACACTACCATAGAGTGGACTTGGTAGGAGTCTATTATTCAGCTTGGTTCTATGTTTGGAGAGCACCCTTTCTTTTAACCTTTTGTTGGAATATATTTTGTACAGAACTCTGCACTAACCCATGATTAGTAGCTGTGATATATGATGACTATCCAGTGATAGAACTGTTATAGAAACCTTCATTTTGGAAAGGAGTCATAACCTTAATTAATTGGTGCTTTTATACTCAGGTCTTTCTATACATTTGCTTGGCTATTTTGATATATTGCATTTCATATTCCATTTCATGTAAATTCTTTCCAAGCATGATATATACCACATATGCGTACTTTAACCAGTACAACTGACGGACCTGGTACAATCCAGTGGGAAATTTCAGGTACGGATCAAGGAAACAAGATGCTGATGGAGGGTCATGTATTGCTGCTAAGCCATTAGTTATTTCGGTGTTACCTGATTTTCTGTGAGCTTTCAAATCAGTCATGCGTTGTCCTGCTATCTGCATAGGTAATTGGTACCGCGGTATGTTTGCTTAGGACATCTAACATATGTATAGAGATAGAGTTTAGGCACCTAGATAAGGAGATATAGAGATTGTAGGCCAATATAGCATTAGCTGTACAATATCAAAGAATCTCAGTATCAATATCAAATGTTCTTCTCTTTT
>NC_057811.1:466812918-466816879 GCF_018294505.1 Triticum aestivum
CATAGATAATTATGATACGATGCCTTTCCCACACACGTTCAATGAACAGTTCACTTTCATGTTTGTTTCTTCTTACACCTGAAATGTTTCTCTCTTGCAAGTATTGATTGAAAAATAAGCAATAGAATTATTAGAAGAGTTATATTATTGCCTACATCGACGTACTATAATGTCTACTACTCAGTTACAGTTTAAAGTTCATATATAGTATTATAGGTTGCTTTCATATATTTTTTTTATCAATTGAAGCTTTCTTATTAGGTTTTTTTTCTACCAGACAAGTCACATGACTCTACGTGAGCGTACCTTACTCGACGTAAGCTAAAGGACCAGAACTATCTACATGATGCATCTCTGCCTACGTAGCTTGCTTGATAAAAGCAATGCAAATAAGCTATCATGAGCTAATCTCATGCATTTCTTATAAGCCTATGTATCAACATCATAACTAAATACGTATTTACTTATGCTCCTAGCGGTGTCTAAATATTCTTATGTGCATTGTTTAAATGCTTGGTTTGCTCTCGCCCTTTGCGCCATCGGCGCAACGGGTCATCTGGCATGAACAAAGGGCAAGCATATGCTTTCGGCTTCAAATGCACTTCCAAGGAACTGCACCTAATCGTCTACTCAATATAAGCAAGTTGCAAGAGCCCCTTGTTATATAACTTAGTATTAGTATAAATCCCTACCAAGACTTCTATGTTTATCATCCTTTTGGATCTTATGTAATCCCTTAAGACCATCCTGTGCATTTAAATGTCGGTTATTTGCTGCTTAGACTGCTATGTCGTATGCTTTCGAAACAGCCATGATAAACGAAATGTATGCTTTCTTCAAGTGCACGTCCAAAGGCCTCTGCATGATTGTCTATCCAGTCTGAGCAGATCATAAGAGTCCTTTCCTGCATGACTTAGTGCATCATTTTGGATCTTATGTAAAACAAACCATGGCAATCTTGTGTGTATGACTATCGCTTGGTTGCTGCATAAAGTATCATGAGCTGTGCTTTTCGAGCAGCAATATTTTAGTGCACACGCTTTCAATACTTGGCTTGCACTCGGCCTTTGCGCCATTGGCGCAACGGGTCATCTAGTTTCTAGAAAAGAACAGGTGCAAATGGGCGGCATTGATCATAGTCCATTTTAGCTCCACGAGCGTCTTTGTTCTGCTACATTAGTTATCCATTTTGTGACGTGAATACTAGAAGATGTAGTCGCTACGTCCTACTGTGTGCAACGCAGGGTCAAGGTTCGAGACACGGGAGCTTTATTTTTCGTTAGTTTTCACACTGCACTGACATATGGGACCACCTCTCACAGAGGCAAAAAAATGCCAATTCAAGTTGTTTTTTGCTATAAAAAAAACAGGCCACACGCCCTCCTCTCAGCCTTCCGATCACTGACAGTGGGCCCCATGCCACGCTGGCTTGCCAAGTTAGTATCGTTTCGTATCCAAACGTGTTTTGCACTGTACTTGCACGTCCGAGACAAGTTTTTGCACCAGTTCAATGTATGCCATAAGTTCTAGCACCAAAGTGACCGTTTGCGCCAAGTTCAGGCACCACCGGCGTAATTGAGTCTTTAGTTTTTATCATCCCATAATTATAGGAGCGTGCAATAAAAATCCTCTCGCCTCTTCCCTCTTCCTTGTTTGCCTCCGCCCCTAATGTCTGAGGGCAACGAAGGTTGTAGTCGTAGGTCAACTTTCATCCTCCCTACCTCCCCCTTCTTCCTTCTCCCGCCGGACAAGACGGTATGTGAAAGATTTCATGTCTAGCTTTTCCTTTATTTTAGGAAATCTAACAACTCAATTTATTAATTTTTTGAAAGAAGGCAAAAGATTTGCCTCATATATTAATTGAGAGAAGAATAGAGTTTGTTTGTGTAACATCTTAGATACAAAGAGGAACTACTCTCGCGTCATGATGATTAAACTCAACTTCTTTGCCCCTGCGGCCACCCTCATATATTTTTGTTTTTTCATTCCTAAGAAAACAAGCAGTACAACCCAAGCTTGATTTAAGTGTCCGACAAACATCTAGTAATATACAAATACACACACATATTGTCTTATTGGCTAAGACTTCAAGTATTAGCATCTACTAGAGATTAATAGATTGACGAAGTCAAAAGTTTATGTAACAAGACTATCATATATGCTTTTAAAGAAAAATCTTCCAGAAGTGCATTTCTATCATATATTTTCAGTGTTTGTAAACACTAGTATTCTGTTTACCAAAATTTCTTTTATGTTACTAGATCATAGCTTCTTGCTTAATCATGAAGGTATCCTCACGACCCATATGATCGCTCTTGGGGGCGAAGCACTGGCCCATGGTGGGCGAACCTTTCGACCACATCCATCATCCGGCCAGAGGCCATGTTTGCGATTCCCATGGCCGTTCTACAGACGGCTATTTCTCCGGTTGTCAATGGCACGACCGCGCTGACCTTGTCATGGTCAGGTATCAAGTCGTCCTATCTTATCATGGCATTCCTGTACTTCACGGACTTCCAAGACAGCAAGCGCCGGGAGTTTGATGTCTCCTTCAACGGCATCAGTGAACTGATTCCACACAACCCCAAGTACTTAGATGCTACTTGTGTGTATAGCTCCAGCTGGTACAGGGTTGCCGACGGCGAGTACAACTTTACTCTTACGCCCACCAATACGTTGGTGTTGCCTCCAATACTCAATGCGTACGAGCTGTACAACCTCATCACTCACGACACCCCTACGACTTTCCCCGAAGATTGTGAGTTCTTCCTTCCTCCCTCCTCCCCTCCTCATCCTCTCCGCAACCACACCCTGTTGTTTGTCCACAACCACATTCTTGGTCCTGTTAGAATCAATCGTAGGATTATTCGGATCATTCTCTATATAACATTTTATAAGTGTTTGGTACATTTTTCTTCTTATTGATGCTTACTAGTTAGAGTATGCAAGAGTTACACTATTATTTTCGTGAATTTTCCAGTAATTAACAAGTATTATCCTCTTCACCTAAAAATTCCTCGGAATTATGTAAGGCAAACATTAAAAGCCGAGTATCCCACATACTCAGCTAATGCTCAAAATGTACTAGGTAAACTTTAAGCCGAGTGTCACATTTGGCATTAAGGACTAGGCTTACACCACGTCAGCAACTAGGTGTGTAAGCTGAGTGTTTTCTGTCCGTTACTCGGCTAAGCATAAGCCAAATCCGTGACTGTTAGGCTGCGTTAGTTGTCGTGCCACATGGCGTTTGGGTATAAGCCGAGCGTTTCTGGGCATAGTCGGTTTAAAGATAAGCCGCGTGCCTCCCCCTCGGCTTTTATTTCTTGCAGAGCCTTGGGAGTGTCGCATGTCCAGGTATAAGTCATGTGTCTCCGGGGGCATACTCGGCTTAAAGATAAGTCAAGTGCTTTCCCTCGAATGTGTTTTGTGGCACACTCGGCTTACGCTGGGATGTGTTGAGTACTCGAGAACAACACTCAGCTTAGGTCTAAATACTAGGCACTGTGGTGCTAAGAACTACTCCCTCCGTCCCATAATGTAAGACGTTTTTTGATACTAGTGTAGTGTCAAAAAACTACTGTTAAAAAACGTCTTACATTATGGGACAGAAGGAGTAGGTTATTCATCTTCACTCACATCATTTGACACTTTAGGGTTGACATGGTGTTTCACTGGTACAAAACCACCTATCCCCAATAGGGCATTAGAGACGACGGTTTAAAAATCCACCTTGGAATAGGCACATCTAAGACATTTTTTTTGTACTTTAGACCTTTAACACGGGTATTGTTTTCAACCGCTATGAATTACTCTCTCTGTTCCATAAGATGTTTCTGTACACTATTTTAGCTTGCAAAAACGTCTTACATTGTGGGACGGAGAGAGTAATAGATATGCAAGGTGGGCTTTACCCAGAAAAACATGTGAGGTAGGTCCCCTTTCATAAGACCTCTGAAAACCT
>NC_057811.1:466817090-466818313 GCF_018294505.1 Triticum aestivum
CCATGGATGTAGGCGCGACGTCGGCATTAGAGGGCTGCACAGAGGGTCCCGTCGGAGACTAGAGCTATGAAAATCATGAGCACATTTCATAACTCTGCTTTAGGTGGTCATTCTAGGGAACAAGCTACCTACCGTAGACTCGGGTTGGTTTTTATTTTGGAAGGGCATGAAGAGAGAAGTACTCCCTCTGTAAATAAATATAAGAGCATTTAAATCATTAAATTAGTGAAATAAATACTCTTATATTTCTTCACAGGGGTAGTAATTAATTATTTTAAGGAGTGTGCCATGTGGCAAAAGGTCAAGGAACAACACACATCTTATTATCTTGGTATTACAACCACTAAAAATTCATAAACAAGCTTGGACACATGTCAGCATGGATTTGGTTGAAGGATTACATACTTCTCATAGGAAGAATGTTATATTAGTGGTGTTGATAGGTATACCAAATAAGCACACTTCATAGCCTTAGTCAGCGATATCTAGTCAAGCAGAAAACACATTTGTGTATTGATCATGTTTACAAGTTGCATGGGCTACCTCTAAAATTGTATCCGACAGGGGCACAAAGTTTTACATGTCGACTATTGGAGGAATTGCTTCAAGCACTCGATGCATGGAATTAAAAAATCCAAAGAACTTTATTATAGTGGTGATATAACACTCCATCACATTTCCCTAGCCATGACCCCCTTCCAAACACTTTACGGGTTCCGTCCTCCTCAAGTGACCGAAGTAGTGTCTCTTGATACTTCTAGTGAAGGCATAAAAGTGTCGTGAATTAGCATGGCCCCGGCTTGCATGCCAACGACACTCTCCCCCGGTACACCCTTCGTCGCAAAACACCTATATAGACCATGAAGTCAGTATTCTAGTGGTAGTTACATAAAAAGCCTTACAAGCACACCTGCTTGAGCTTACACTAGAACTTGAAGTTACATTGTAAGTACTCTGGGCCTTACCGAGTGCTAAAGAGGATTGGAGAGGTTGCATGTAGGTTATTGGTACCAAAACATTGTTAATTACACACAAAATTCCATGTTAGTCGGTTGAAGAAGCACATATATATCAGGGAGGTACCTAACGCTGATATACACTTGATTAATTAGAGGGCGGCATTAAGGTAGCATGATAAGCCATTCAGAATAGGAGGCCCATGACTAGAAACAATAAATAGTCAGCTGCCAACTCGGAGGAATAGGAGTTTATCAAATGTTCTT
>NC_057811.1:466818547-466821629 GCF_018294505.1 Triticum aestivum
CACATGAGAGCTTCAATAACTGGATCTCTTTGTACTGGTTGGTCCAAACTTAAGGCATGCGACTGTCACTTGCCGCCAACATCTTATTCAACCTCTATTACAAGGGGTGTAATTTTCACCATTTTCGTTTTTATCTTTCCATTTAATTTTGTCGCAAGAGATGAACTATAAAACTAGGAGTTGTAATGAAGAGAGGCGTTTATCATCTACCCTAATACAAGAACCCTAGGGTCGGCAAGGCGTCTCTTATTACTCATCCCATTTATTTTTTCCAACCTTTTTTCTCTAGATTTTTATCTTTTTGTCTGAAATTTGCCGAGAGATTTAGGGAATTTCTAGTCTAGGTTGTGACAGTGGCCCAGATAATGCGGGGTGCGTTAGGTTGTGAGTATTGCAGCCTAAACTTAGGAGTTGCACTACTGGTTTCACCCCATTAGTGAATCCCATGTAGACGCACACTCAAACGGCGATGGCACTGCCCTGCTACCAGACGGCGGTTGGTGAGCCCCTTGGCTGACGACCTAGTGTGTCTTGATCAGGCGCCCACTTGATGCATCATAGCTTGGGCCTGCTTGAGACACAAACTTCCTTCGACTATACATCTCCTTACTTCAGCCATTGGACCCGTTTATTGTACCTTTGAACATTCTTGAGGAATAAAGACCATGATGTTTGCTAAAAAAACCAAACAATTCCTTAATTCTGCCACAATGCCACCTACCTGGTTTGGTGGAATTGGAATATCTGCATTGAATTGAAATATTCACTAACCTGTCGATAGATGCATATGCTTGACTATCATGATGTCTGCACTAACAATAGATATGTTACCCTCACACAAATTTATTAATGTAACTAATTTGCACTATGTAATCTAGACTTAACCTTGTTTGAGTAACATGGTAGATAGGCCCGAGGCACGAAATCTATATATAGCATTCAAAGAAAAAAATCTTGTTCGGATGATAAAAATTTTACCTTTCCCAGTCGTAGTCGACGCCATCATGAATATCAAGCTTGAGTATGGGGTAAAGAAAAACTGGATGGGTAATCCATGTTTCCCGACCAAGTATGCATGGGACGGTGTGAAATGTAGAAGCACAACTGGTAACACTACGAGGATAGTATCTCTGTGAGTAACTTATTCATAGGTCCTTTATGTTGTATGTAATCATATATATAGCCATTACTTTATGTTGGATTGTCATTTCCTTGCAGAGATCTTTCCAATAGCAGTTTGCGTGGTGTGATATCTAATAAATTTGCATTGCTCACAGCACTTGAATATTTGTAAGTAGCAGGAACACTATTTTATATTTGGTTTTTTGTTACAATATTATTTTTCTTCCTTTCTCCCAGATATTCTTTTCACTCCCATGGGTAGGATAATTGGTGGAGAGCTAAAGTATTATACTATAGTGCATGAATTACTTATATATGTGCCATTTTTTGCATAACTGATCAGTCTCCTCTACCCTCTATTGTTCTATTTCCGTTCCATACAAATTTCAATTAGCTAGTATGAACTAATATCCCCTTTCCAACCTTAATGAGAAAGACCAAGTAGGTCTATAGCCACACAAAATGACTTCATTCGGGGAGTGATTTTTTTATCTACATACATGGAAACCAAGCGTAATTATCCTTCATGGTCCATATTAACTTTCTTGGACTCAACTAAGTAACTATGTCACCGATGCCATAATTTATTCCACTGCTTAATAAAACCTAGTTGCCAAGAAAATAGTGGTTCATTTTGAAACAGCTTAACTAAGATTCGATATACTTACTACCAGCCAAGTCAAACTACTAAATGTCTAAAATGCATTCTTTTTTCTACAGAAATTTGTCAGGTAACAAGCTGAATGGGTCACTTCCAGAACTCCTCTGTAATAATAATGCAAGGTCTCACATTTTCAGGTTTGGGCTTTCCCGTTGACGTTTCCTTTTACATATTGCTCCCTCCGATCCATATTAATTGTTGTACTAAATCACCGACAATTAATATGGATCGGAGGGAGTAATATACATCAAAATGTTGAATGATTCTTTTTTTTGTGAATCATCTTCATGTGATCTATATACATGTACCGGATTCAACATTATTTTGCGCACCAAAATACTCTGTAAACTGACTATATTAAGTAATTTCAGGTACGAATCTGATCAAGACTTGTGCAACCAAACAATTAGTCCATCTCCATCAAGAAGTAGAGCCTTTACCATATCTATTTCAATAGTGGTCCCTCTGCTGGTAGTGGTTGTACTTGTCATTTCATATCTGGTCTGGAGACAGAAAAGAAAACCTAAGAGTAACCATGAGTGTGCTCTTTTATTATTATAACATGCATTAATGATGATTATTATAATTTAAACTATTTTACATTTATGTTATATATCTGACTCTTGCTCCACCAGTTTCTACACATTGCCCTCCTAGAGAGGCAGAAATTGTTAGTGCTCCAGGAAGTAGAAAAGGTCATGCGGAGCACCTGCAAAACACCGAGAATCGACGATTCACTTACAAGGAGCTAGAGAAGTTTACAAATAAGTTTGAACGATTCATTGGACAAGGAGGTTTTGGGCCAGTGCACTATGGTTGTTTAGAAGACAATACTGAGGTTGCTGTCAAGATGCGTTCTGAGGCCTCGTCGCATGGACTCGATGAGTTCTTAGCTGAGGTACCAAATTTAGATCACCTAGAACAGTTCAAGACTATATTGTAACATTCCAATACACATGCCAAGTTGTCTTTCCTCCTTGCTTTAGAAAAAAAATTGAGAGCACGATAGGGGAAGTGGAAGCGACCAAAACAATGTTTACCACAACAATATACTTGCAAAAACAACTCAGTACAACATCCATGTCCCAAATCATCAACATATCAAAGAACCCAAGTATGTCAAGCATCTAATGTCAACACATTATATTGTACCAATCATGAGTAATAGGTATTAAATGCAAAGCAAGCACTTGAGCAGCAACCAATATGACAACAAAAACACCAAATTAATGGAGATATAAGGATTTACATGCGAACCCCATGCGCGGATAAACCATTGGCGGTGGCGAGCAATCTTTT
>NC_057811.1:467471388-467482191 GCF_018294505.1 Triticum aestivum
CGGGGACGACGGGACGACAGGGCGGGGCGGGGCGACGACGGGGACGCGGACGGGGCGGCGACGACGGGGACGAGGCGGCGACGGGGGCGTCGACGAGGGGTGGCGATGGGGCAGAGGAGAAGAAGCAGATGAGAAATTGAATTTTTTGAAGTGTTTTCTTATATAGGATGGGCCTTTAGTACCGGTTGGAGCGACCAACCGGTACTAAAGGTCAATTTTGGCCATGCCAAGCGGCGGGAAGCGCCCACCTTTAGTACCGGGTGGTGGCTCCAACCGGTACTAAAGACCCTCCCTTTAATACCGGTTTGAGCGACCACCCGGTACTAAAGGTGGTGCGCTGGCGCAGGTGCGGTGCGTCATGTTTAGTCCCACCTCGCTAGCCGAGGGGCGTCCGCACTGGTTTATAAGCCCCAGTGCGGTAGCTCTCTCGAGCTCCTCTCCAAAGCAGGCCTACTGGGCCTAAATGTTCTGTGCTGCCCTGTGGGCCTACCGGGCCTTTGCGGGCCTGCATTCTGGCCCAACAACAGGTTGGGTTTCTAGTCGTATGCAGGCCGCTGTGGCGTAGTAGGCGGGCTTTTTATTTTCTTTTTTTTGCTTTATTTATTTTTGAGTTGTTTTTTGCTGTATTTAGAGTTTCTTTGTGAATATTTTTGCTTTAGGTACAAAAAACTACAAACTTTCTATTAGTGCCGGTAGTTTACAAATTTGAATAGTTTACATTTTGAATTATTTGAAATTTGTGTGAATCACTAGTTTGTGAATAACTTAACTTGGAAAATAGATTTTTCAGTGATTCTTTTTTCTTATGTTTAATATTAGTGTGTTTTATCATTATATTCAATTTGGTAATGCTTAGGTTATTTAAAAAATGAAATGCCTTTGTAACGGATGAGTTTTCGTCCGAAACCCTGATACTTCGAAAGAGATTGTCCATTTTGTACATGAAGTGCATCCAGTTTTTGCGGTAACCCTCTCTACTTTTTTGCACATGCTATGTGGGTGAAATTATGATACCATGCCAACTTTCAACCTTTTCTGAGTTCATTTGAAATGCTTTTCAATTTCAGGGTCATTTAGCTGGAAAAAATCAGTAAATGCATGAAAGAATTTGTTTGCACATAAAAAAATTCGCGTTTCAAATGCCAAAACACATAACTCCCCTAACTATTACAGAGATTCCCTCCTGGGTGTGAAACACAGAAGAAAGTGATGATAGTGAAGCCGATCACATCCCAGATCTTTGGGTGTGAAACTTTTTCTTCGCGTGTGTCCCTTTGCGCCGTAGCCATGGAAAATTTTCATCATTTAACTGGATGCTCGGATCAATATTCACTGTGAATGGAGCAATTTCATCAAACTTTTCATAATCTTCTGACATGTCTGTCTTGTCATCCACTCCCACGATGTTTCTCTTCCCAGAAAAACTATGTGGCGCTTTGGCTCATCGTATGATGCATTCGCTTCCTTATCTTTTCTTTTTCTCGGCTTGGTAGACATATCCTTCACATAGAAAACCTGTGCCACATCATTAGCTAGGACGAATGGTTCGTCTGCATATGCAAGATTGTTGAGATCCACTGTTGTCATTCCATACTGCGGGTCTTCCGTTACCCCGCCTCGTGTCATATTGACCCATTTGCACCGAAACAAAGGGACCTTCAAACCACGTCCATAGTCAAGTTCCCATATCTCCTCTATGTAACCATAATATGTTTCCTTTCCCATCTTGGTTGTTGCATCAAAGCGGACACCACTGTTTTGGTTGGTGCTCTTCTTATTTTGGGCGATCGTGTAAAATGTATTACCATTTATCTCGTACCCTTTGAAAGTCATTATATTCGAAGATGGTAACTGGGACAGCGAGTACATGTCATCTTCAATAGAGGCGTCATGCATGGTACGTGTCTGCAACCAGCCGGCGAAACTCCTGGTTTGTTCACGTGTAATCCAGTCATCTGACCGCTCCGGGTGTTTGGAGCGTAGAAAATTCTTGTGTTCGTCCATATACGGAGCCACCAAGGCGGAATTCTGTAGAACTGTGTAGTGTGCTTCAGTGAGAGAATGTCCGTCCATACATATTTTTGGATTCCCTCCTAGCGTGCCTTTTCCATCCAGTCTGCCCTTATGCCGCGATTCAGGAACACCAATCGGCTTAAGGTCAGGAATAAAGTCAATACAAAACTCAATGACCTCCTCATTTTCATGGCCCTTGGAGATGCTTCCTTCTGGCCTAGAACGGTTATGAACATATTTCTTTAAGATTCCCATGAACCTCTCAAAGGGGAATATATTGTGTAGAAATACAGGACCCAAAACGTTAATCTCTTCACATACGTGAACTAGGACGTGCGTCATGATGTTGAAGAACGATGGTGGGAACACCAACTCGAAACTGACAAGACATTGCACCAAATCATTCTCTAACCTTGGTATGATTTCTGGATCGATTACCTTCTGAGAGGTTGCATTGAGGAATGCACATAGCTTCACAATGGCTAATCGAACGTTATCCGGTAGAAGCCCCCTCAATGCAACCGGAAACAGTTGCATCATAATCACGTGGCAGTCATGAGACTTTAGGTTCTGGAACTTTTTCTCTGCCATGTTTATTATTCCCTTTATATTCGACGAGAAGCCAGACGGTACCTTAATACTGAGCAGGCATTCAAAGAATATTTCCTTCTCTTCTTTGGTAAGAGCGTAGCTGGCATGACCCTGATGTATGCCGTCTTTTCCATGCATACGTTGCTGGTCCTCCCGTGCCTCAGGTGTATCTTTTGTCTTCCCATACACGCCTAAGAAGCCAAGCAGGGTTACGCAAAGATTCTTCGTCACGTGCATCACGTCGATTGCAGAGCGGACCTCTAGGTCTTTCCAATAGGGCAGGTCCCAAAATATAGATTTTTTCTTCCACATGGGTGCGCGTCCGTCAGCGTCATTCGGAACAGGTTGTCCGCCAGGACCCTTTCCAAAGACTACCTTCAAATCCTTGACCATATCATGTACATCAGCACCAGTACGGTGGCGAGGCTTCGTCCGGTGATCCGCCTCACCTTTGAAATGCTTGCCTTTCTTTCTTACAGGATGCCTGCTCGGAAGAAATCAACGATGTCCCAGGTACACATTCTTCCTACAATTGTCCAAATATATACTGTCGGTATCATCCAAACAGTGCGTGCATGCGCGGTATCCCTTGTTTGTCTGTCCTGAAAGGTTACTGAGAGCAGGCCAATCATTGATGGTCACGAACAGCAAGGCCTTTAGGTCAAATTCTTCCCCCATGTGCTCATCCCACGCACGTACACCTGTTCCATTCCACAGCTGTAAGAGTTCTTCAACTAATGGCCTTAGGTACACATCAATGTCGTTGCCGGGTTGCTTAGGGCCTTGGATGAGCACTGGCATCATAATGAACTTCCGCTTCATGCACAACCAAGGAGGAAGGTTATACAAACATAGAGTCACAGGCCAGGTGCTATGGTCTATGAACTTCCGCTTCATGCACAACCCCTACTTTCTCTCGATTTTTCTCCACTGCGACCCGTCAGCGGGTACTCTCAACTTTCCGTCTTTCTTACGGTCTTCTCTGTGCCATCGCATCGCCTTGGCATGCTCTTTGTTTTGGAACAAATGTTTCAACCGTGGTATTATAGGAGCATACCACATCACCTTGGCAGGAATCTTCTTTCTGGGGCGCTCGTCCTCGACATCACCAGGGTCATCGCGCCTGATCTTATAGCGCAATGCACCGCATACCGGGCAAGCGTTCAAATCCTCGTACTCACCGCGGTAGAGGATGCAGTCATTAGGGCATGCATGTATCTTCTGCACCTCTAACCCTAGAGGGCAGACAGCCTTCTTTGCTTCGTACGTACTCTCGGGCAATTCGTTGTCCTTTGGAAGCATATTCTTTATCATTACCAGCAACTTTCCAAATCCCTTGTCAGATACACCATTCTCTGCCTTCCATTGCAGCAATTCCAGTGTGGTGCCCAACTTTTTCTTGTCAGCTTCTTAATTCGGGTACAACAATTTCTTGTGATCCTCTAACATGCGCTGCAACTTCTTCTTCTCCAAATCACTTGCGCAGTTTCTTTTTGCATCGGCAATGGCCCGACCTAGATCATCAGCGGGCTCATCTGATGCCTCTTCTTCAGCTTCTTCCCGCATTGCCGGCTCAGCTTCTTCCCCCATTGTTGTATCATCGTATTCAGGGAACCCATGGCCAGGATAGCTGTCGTCGTCCTCTTCTTCTTCATTGTCTTCCATCATAACCCCTCTTTCTCCGTGCTTGGTCCAAACATTATAGTGGGGCATGAAACCGGACTTAAACAGGTGGACGTGAATGGTTCTTGACATAGAGTAATTGTGATCATTCTTACAGACTAAACATGGACAAGGCATAAAACCATCCGCCCGCTTGTTTGCCTCAGCCGCAAGCAGAAAAGTTTGCACGCCATTAATGAACCCGGGAGAGCATCGGTCATCGTACATCCATTGTCGGCTCATCTTCATTACACAACACCGAAAAGACCAAATTAATACAAGTTCATACATAAAGTTCATACAAGACATAAATGCAACAAACAAATAACTCTCTAACTAAAGAATTTAAATGCAACAACAAATGCGATCAAGATCGCAACTAAGGTAACATTGATCCAACAGCATAATGATACCAAGCCTCACTATCAATGGCATATTTTCTAATCTTTCTAATCTTCAAGCGCATTTTCTCCATCTTGATCTTGTGATCATCGACGACATCGGCAACATGCAACTCCAATTCCATCTTCTCCCCCTCAATTCTTTTCAATTTTTCTTTCAAATACTCGTTTTCTCTTTCAACTAAATTTAACCTCTCGACAATAGGGTCGGTTGGAATTTCCGGTTCACAAACCTCCTAGACAAAAATATCTATGTCAACTTGATGGGCATAATTTGTCATAAACACGAAATGCAACAACTGGTTTTAAAAGAGAATATACCACATCCGAATCATAACAAGGACGAGGGCCGACGGGGACGGATATCAAAACCATGGCACCATGTATAACAAACAACGTACGGGTAAGATAATTATACGAGTAACTATATATCCAAATCACACAAACATCAATTTGGTAATGTAAAACATTCATGAACAAGAGGCTCACCACAAGGTGGTGCCGGCGACGGAACGGTGCCGGCGATCGACTGTGGTTACGACGGAGATTTAGAAGGCATTAAGTAAACCACACCTACATATGCAAACTAAGTGATATTTTTGACCTCAAATTGCATATAAATCAAATACTAGCACATATATTTCCTCCCAAATTACTAAACTCATAAATTAATCACTATACAAAGCATTGCAAGAGCTAATCTAGCAATGAGAGATGAAAGGACAAAGCTGCTAACCTTTGTGATAATTTGAATGGATGGGGGCCTTCAAATCTTGACAAATTTTGGGCAAAATGTGTGATGAGCTCGAGAGGAAGAGGGGAAGAACAGAGAGGAAAGGGAAAAGGGGAAGAACAGAGCGAGCTCGGGTGGACGAAGGGTTTATGTAGGACGACCTTTAGCACCGGTTCGTGCCGAACCGGTGCTAAAGGTCGGCCACGAACCGGTACTAATGAAAGCGGCCGGCTAGCCGTTAGAACCGGCACTAATGCACACATCAGTGCCGGCTCAAAAACAAACCGGCACTAATATGCTTGACATTTGACCCTTTTTCTACTAGTGCTAGGTGCTAATATAAACATATGATAGTTCAATTGCGTTTAGAAGAAGAAAAATACAGGTCAGTTTTTTTTTGCGATGAAAGAAAATAGATCAGTCTAAAAGACAACCAAATGTAATTAAAGTTGATAAGTGAACTTTAGTAGTAACGCAATGTTGATATGCATTTTTTTTCTATCTTAAATTTTACATTCCATATGTGTGCGGGCCTCTATAGACGTGCCTTGCCCGAGACAGTTGATTCGGCTCGTCTGTGCACATGCTCCATCTGCATCCTTGTTCAGTGGAATGCATCGACGCTTGATGGCCTCTTGAGCATGGTGATCTGCTTTTTACTCCCGGCTCGGCTCGACACGACACCGGCGAAGTTATGCGACACGTTTGCTTGTTTGTTAAGCTGCCTGTGATCGATCCGGTTGTCGCCGCCGCCTTGGCAACGACACGTTTGCTTGTGTTTAGCTAATTCGTTTTGGCGACGACACGTTTGCTTCCTGCTCACTCCTGACGTCCAGTCCAGTGCGGAAGTGCACGACAGCTCCATCGCCAGCCTCCCGTCCATCGCGTTCGAGAGGACGCGCGCGGTTTCTCGAGGCACCACACACCACACACGCTCCGCTGCTCGAGCACTTGCTTAGCATTCTACTATGTATGCCATACACCTTTTTTGTTTTAGCAATGTAATTGCCAAGTTACTTTACTTTACCGTTCCAATGATAGATCTTATCCCGAGCAGTCTTAAGTCCATCTCAAGTACACGTGGCAAAACTTCACCTTGTCATCATGCACATAACACAAGCAAATGAATAGAAACATAGACATTTTGAGAAACCCCGGGGAAAACAGAAGGACGTTATGCTTTCGAAAAACTTAAATCTTGTCAGGGCATTCAGAAAAAGGAATCCAAAAAAGCAAATCTTCTAAAGATATCCAAAAAAACCCGATGGGATGTAGGGATTTGATCGAGTAAAACATTCTAAAGTGTGCAAGTAGAGAATACATTCAACATACCACGGCTCAGAACAATCTAATAAAATAGCATTGTTTATTTCTGAATGAGTAGTTTAAAAAATATATTTATAGTCATACAGATACAAATCCTATATATACTTGACGTATTTATCTTAGCATTTAAGCATATAACACTTCACCATATAATTATAAAGAGAATAATGCTCACCTCAACATGCAATCATGCATGGAAAAAGAACCGCCATAACATTCAATCATACATGAGAAAATATTTTCTATTTAACACTTCACCATATAATTATTCTAGTTACATGATAGTCCAATTGCGTTCCAGAAGAAGAAAAATATAGTTCAGTTTAAAAGACAACCAACGCTGAAGTTTAAAGTAGATAAGTGAACTTTAGTAGCAACTCAAAGTTGATATGCATTTTTTCTATCTTAATTTTACATCACATATGTGTGCGGGTCTCTATAGGTGTGCCATGCCTGAGACAGTTGATTCGGCTCGTCGGTGCATGTGCTCCTTCTTCATCCGTGGTTTCGGCGGCATGGATTGACGCTTGGTGGCCTCTTGAGCATGGTGATATGCTTTACCTTTGGCTACCGAGACTGGTTCTCCCTCCATTTCCAAAAATACTTCGTACGCTTTGGTCCTCGCCTTGCCGGTGACAACAATGGCGGGTTTCATTCTTAGTCGACGGCGAGATGCCGTGGTGAACTTGTGGTCTGTTGATGCTAACTTGGCAACTCGAGTTGTTCTTTCATGATGTGTGTTAATTTTATTGCACACGTCTCATTTTAGAGACCTTGCTGTAATTTTAATTATTTACTAGACCCTCAATGTAATTCGAGCAGTAAGATGTGAGGTGGCTTCTTTACTAATGCCTGTTTGGGACTACTTTGCTCCTTCAAATTTAACTCCGCTCTGAAAAACACAACCTAAATAGGGTAGCTCCACGATATGCCGCTCCGTAAAAAAACTAGAATTTGGGCACAACTCCCTGTTTTGTGAAACCTCTTCAGGGGGTGCTTCAAAAAAACCCTAGAAGCTGGAGTTGGGAGGAATTTACCAACCACTGGCACCAGTAAGTTGACACCCCTTCGGTTTTTCCCCAGGTCATCCAATAAAATATATCATTTCCACCAAATTTCTCATTTTTGGAGGTGGAACTAGCTAGTAGAAATATAAATACAAACATCCTCAAAATATGGAGCAACTACTGTTGTTGAAAAATCTCCTTCATTCATAATCTCAATGGCCTCAAGGCAATTAGACTCGATAATAATTCTATCAAAGCCCATCTCAAAATATCTTCAAAAATATGGAGCGGTTTCTAGCCCCGTATGGTAATACCAGGTGGGGCTTTTTTGCAAGAATGGTGTGCGTTATCTTTTCTTATGGATGGTCTCGCTACCATATCTGATGGAGTTGTGAGATGTTAACTGTTGTGTTCACCCCTTATTTTTATTTGTGCCTATTTTATTTGCATTTTATAGCTGAAGTTTTGTGTTAGTTTATTATTGGTAATTCATATTTTTTTCAGCTGCTCAATATTTTTTTAACATTTTTTCTTATTAAAATCCTCATTTTTTTTTTGTGTGTGAAAATGACAAGATCTATTATAAAAATTCACCGAAAGTACAAAGCATTTCAAACATAATAAAAATTACATCTTGATTCCAAGGCCAACAAATGACCACTACTTCGTCAGAACGAGCCGTTGATGCACCGCTACCAGAGCGGCCTTAACTTTGTCGATGATAGCCGGGAAGCCCTTGTACACGTGCCCCTAAGGACCAACGCCATGAAGCCGTAGTTGTCATCATTGTACCCTTGCATAGATCTGAAACACCTGACATCAAATCTCCTCATAATTGGTTCTAACAAGTAGTTGACGTGAATAAGTGATAACAGTTCTCAGCCACCTTCGCCCAAGATAGTTTAAAACCGTCTCAAATACGACCAAAGGACAATGTAAAGCAGTTTGAATAGTTCAGTTTAAAACGGAAACAATTATAGAGTCCACGGTTGACGAATGAACTTCTGCGATACCCAAAACTGATGGGTGCATTTACCCCTCAATTTTGAAGCGAGCAGGTAAGGGGCCACCTCGTTTAAAAAAAAGGAAACGCCCAATTGAGCTTATATCTTGATTGAATACCAATGCAGTTTTCTCATTGGTTGCGTGTGGCCTGATTATTCCCGTGGACGAAGTCTCATTTTGCACCTTCGTGTGAGATAGTACGAGTGAACTCTTCCAGCATAGAGGCGCACACGTAACCTTGCGGCCGAAGGAACATACATACTACTATACTAGTACATTGCACATAACCTGCGGGATGGACACTCCTAAAGATGAGCGCAAGACCTTTTCAAGTCAATGATGCTTTTGGCGCCCTTTGGGTCATGGGCGTTCCACTACGACACCCAGCAATTGGCACTGTACGTACATTAGGTCGACTCCATCCAATCCAATCCATATCTGTCTCCAGTCCAAACATTTTTTTATGCGCCCATCACCTGGCCGTTCCTTGCAGCAAAAGCATCCACCCCCCGCGTGCGTGCCCACTCCTACTAGACAATTTCTCGAGTTCGCAAGGACGCTCTGGAGATCAGTTCAGAATTTTAGCAAACCAGCAGTATAAATAAATACTGTCAAGAGTAGAACCGTTGGTCGGTCCGCGTCACATCACACTGATCACTTTCACGGAGATGATGGCTCGTGAGACTAGCCCGGGCAAAAAAAGGACGGCCACCATCCAACTCAACTCCGAAGGAGAAGAAACTTCAAAGTTGCAGCCGCACGTACGTTTGGGTTTTATAATCGTCGCGTATCATCAGCGGCAGATTCCGACCTTGCCGCCGGTTCACACCTCACGCCTCGCGCGCACCCGCGATCACCACACAAATCCCAGCCATTCTGGCACCCTTTCTCGGCTCGTTCCACGGCTGGAACGACCGGGAAAAATCGGGCTGATATTTTGTGCAGGATGGGTTGTCACGCGACGCGACGCAGGGTATATGCGGTGGGCGCACTATGTAGCGCCTACGCAGCCGCCGACGGGGATTTCCGGTGGGGGTGCCGTGCGGGCCCCGGCGACGGCACCGCATGGGACAGGCCGGGGCCGCCTTCCTTAGTTCCTTCTCCTGCCGCGCGCCCTAAAAGTTGGCGACGGCGACGGGCGGGATGGGACGGGGGGCGGCGTGAAGCCGATCGGCGCCAGCCAGAAAGATATATAATCGGAGACGGAGATAGATAGATAGAGATTGTTTCAGAGAAAATATCAGCTCGTTGGAACATACTAATATACTGTAAATTTCGTCGACCCTGCTTCCTGCCTGCCTAGCTTCGCTTCATCCAGATGAATAATGTTGCGTCGTGGATTCTGATTCACCGCTCACTCGGGTGGTAACAGTGGGTCAGTGAATGAGATCGTGGTGATGATTGAGCGAGCCCAGGGTAATCCTATTATAATTTGACGCCTTTCTTGGCCTTTTTTAGGGGGCAGGGATTTGTGCTCTTTGACTGACTTTTTTTCTGTGCTTTGTCCTGTGTGGACCTCTGGAATCGGTGCTTCTTTGGCAGGGGTGGGTGGTAGAAGATACTCTGAAATGTGACAGTAAAATGGATCACACTTGTGTTCGTTGATCTGACCCTGGTGGTATTTCTTGGCTCTGCATGTCTGACCTATCAACAAATTAAGCTACTGGTCAATGATGTTTCCTCGTGAAATACAGATGTAGTGCTCTGCTCGTTTTTTTTTCTTTCATAAAAGCTGGTGCTGCCACTGCTCACTGTTAAAGGAAAATAAAAAGGCAGCCCGGTGCATGTAGCTCCCGCTTGCGCAGGGTCCGACCACTTTGGGTCTATTATACGAACCTTTCCCTACATTTCTGTAAGAGGCTGTTTCCAGGACTTGAACCAGTGACCTCATGGTCACAAGGCAGCAGTCTTACTCTGCTAAAGGAAAATAAGTACAGTTTTTTTGAGGGGTGGGAAATAAGTACAGATGCAGAATAAGACTTATCTAGGCCAGTATCATGTCAGGGACGGAGGTCTTTATTAAGCCCGGACCAAGGGTCTGCTCTGAAGCCCACATACGCATCTT